>NC_048566.1:99125054-99160054 GCF_013265735.2 Oncorhynchus mykiss
ATAGTCCTAATCAAGTTGCTTAATCTCAATACAAAATCCTTGAATTATTGTATAATCTGAATCATGTTTGTTGCAGGAGTTTGCTGGTGAAGGCTTGCGAACACTGGCCCTGGCCTACAAAGATCTAGATGAGAATGTATTAGAGGAATGGATGAAAAGGCTCCTGTATGCCAGCACTGTGATAGAGAACAGAGAGGAGGGACTGGCTGATCTCTATGAGGAAATAGAGACAGGCCTCATGGTAAGAGGCTGATTTATAGACTGATATATAGACTGACATAGATTGACCTATAGACTGATTTATAGACTGATATATTGACTGATATATAGACTGACCTATAGACAGTCCTATAGATTGACATATAGACATATATAGACTGACCTATAGACGGATATATAGGGTGACCTATAGACTATATATAAACTGATATATAGACTTACCTATAGACTGACTTCTAGACTGACCTATACACTGATATATAGACTGATTTATAGACTGATATATAGACTGACCTATAGACGGATATATATTTTGACCTATAGACTATATATAAACTGATATATAGACTTACCTATAGACTGACTTCTAGACTGACTGATATATAGACTGATTTATAGACTGACTTCTAGACTGACCTATAAACTGATATATAGACTTACCTATAGACTGACTTCTAGACTGATATATAGACTGATTTATAGACTGACATATAGAAAGACCTATATATATATATATATATATAAACTGATATATAGACTTACCTATAGACTATATATAAACTGATATATAGACTGACCTATAGACGGATATATAGGGTGACCTATAGACGGATATATAGGGTGACCTATAGACTGATATATAGACTGACCTATAAACTGATATATAGACTGATTTCTAGACTGATTTCTAGACTGACCTATAGACTGATATATAAACTGATTTCTAGACTGACCGATAAACTGCTAAATAGACTGATTTCTAGACTGACCTATAGACTGATATATAGACTGATATATAGACTGACCTATAGACTGATATATAGACTGACCTATAGACTGACCTATAGACTGATATATAGACTGATTTCTAGACTGACCTATAGACTGATATATAGACTGATTTCTAGACTGACCTATAGACTGACCTATAGAGTGACCTATAGACTGATATATAGACTGATATATAGACTGATTTCTAGACTGATATATAGACTGATTTCTAGACTGACCTCTAGACTGATATTTAGACTGATATATAAACTGATTTCTAGCCTGACTTATAGACTGACCTATAGACTGATATATAGAATGACCTATAGACTGATATATAGACTGATTTCTAGACTGACCTATAGACTGATATATAGAGTGACCTATAGACTGATATATAGACTGACATATAGACTGACCTATAGACTGATATATAGACTGACCTATAAACTGACCTATAGACTGACCTATAGACTGATTTCTAGACTGACCTATAGACTGATATATAGATTGATATATAGACTGATTTCTAGACTGATATATAGACTGATTTCTAGACTGACCTCTAGGCTGATATTTAGACTGATATATAAACTGATTTCTAGCCTGACTTATAGACTGACCTATAGACTGATATATAGACTGATTTCTAGACTGACCTCTAGACTGATATATAAACTGATTTCTAGACTGACCTATAGACTGACCTGTAGACTGATATATAAACTGATTTCTAGCCTGACTTATAGACTGACCTATAGACTGATATATAGACTGATTTCTAGACTGACCTATAGACTGATATATAGACTGATCTCTAGACTGACCAATAAACTGATATATAGACTGATTTCTAGACTGACCTATAGACTGATATGTGGACTGACCTATAGACTGATATATAGACTGATTTCTAGACTGACCTATAGACTGACCTATAGACTGACCTATATACTGATCTATAGACTGATTTCTAGACTGACCTATAGACTGATTTCTAGACTGACCTCTAGACTGATATAGACTGATATATAAACTGATTTCTAGACTGACCTATAGACTGACCTATAGACTGATATATAGACTGATTTCTAGACTGACCTATAAACTGATATATAGACTGATTTCTAGACTGACCTATAGACTGACCTATAGACTGATATATAGACTGATTTCTAGACTGACCTATAGACTGATCTATAGACGGATTTCTAGACTGACCTATAGACTGATATATAGACTGATATATGGACTGACCTATAGACCGATATATAGACTGATCTCTAGACTGACCTATAAACTGAAATATAGACTGATTTCTAGACTGACCTCTAGACTGATATATAGACTGACCTCTAGACTGATATAGACTGATATATAAACTGATATATAGACTGATTTCTAGACTGACCTATAGACTGATCTATAGACGGATTTCTAGACTGACCTATAGACTGATATATAGACTGATATATGGACTGACCTATAGACCGATATATAGACTGATCTCTAGACTGATATATAGACTGATCTCTAGACTGACCTATAAACTGAAATATAGACTGATTTCTAGACTGACCTCTAGACTGATATATAGACTGACCTATAGACTGATATATAGACTGACCTATAGACTGATATATAGACTGATTTATAGACTGACCTATAGACTGATCTATAGACTGATTTCTAGACTGACCTATAGACCGATATATAGACTGATATATGGACTGACCTATAGACCGATATATAGACTGATCTCTAGACTGACCTATAAACTGAAATTTAGACTGATATATAGACTGATTTCTAGACTGACCTATAGACTGAAATATAGACTGACCTATAGACTGATTTCTAGACTGACCTATAAACTGATATATAGACTGATTTCTAGACTGACCTATAGACTGATATATAGACGGACCTATAGACTGATATATAGACTGATTTCTAGACTGACCTATAGACTGATCTATAGACTGATTTCTAGACTGACCTATAGACTGATATATAGACTGATTTCTAGACTGACCTATAAACTGAAATATAGACTGATTTCTGGACTGACCTCTAGACTGATATATAGACTGGCCTATAGACTGATATATAGACTGGCCTATAGACTGATATATAGACTGATCTATAGACTGATATATAGACTGACCTATAGACTGACCTATAGACTGACCTATAGACTGACCTATAGACTGACCTATAAAGAACAGAGAGGAAGGACTGGCTGCTCTCTATGAGGAGATAAAGGGTTGATGTAAGACTGACCTTTAGACTGACCAGAGGCAACAGTATCCTAGATGCCCTGCCGTTATGCCCTTGATCAAGGCACTTAACCCTTCAACTGCTCCAGGGACGCTGCACCATGGCTGACCCAGTCTGGGGTGTGTTCTCAGGGGTTCTACTGGTTGTTTGTTTTTCCCCTCTCAAGCTCCTAGGAGCCACAGCAGTAGAAGACAAACTGCAGGAGGGGGTTCCTGAAACAATCGCCTGTTTGACCCTGGCCAACATCAAGATCTGGGTTCTCACTGGGGATAAATTAGGTAAGCACCAATGAAGAGATGGACCAAGGTCTTGAACCATCAAGTTTACTCCCTCTACAAATACTTTATTTTGGAGTACTACTGATATAGATTACTGCGTTGTTGGGAAAGAGCGTGCAGGAAAGGCATTTCACAGTAATATATTTGTATTCAATGTCAATGATACATTGACAATATTGTACATAAATTTGGAGGTAACGAGACATATTCTGTGGTTTGCAGAGACGGCGATGAACATTGGCTACTCCTGCAACATGCTGAGAGACGATATGAACGAAGTGTTTATCATATCAGGACATTCTGTATTAGAGGTGCAGCAGCAACTCAGGTTAGGCCTCATGGTCATGAAACAGACTCTCAGTCATGACTATACCTGCAGGTAATCAATCATCTGTGTCTGTTATTGCAGGATTTCTGGGGTTTCAGGCTGGGTTTCTGTAAAGCACTTTGTGACAACTGATGATGGGGGTGGGGAAAAAAAAGGGCTTTTATAAAAAATTAAAATAAAAACATTTGATTGATTGACCTGCATGCTAAAAAGTGAATCTGCTCCCTTAGCAGTTTTTTTGTTTTTGAGAGTCAAAGTGAGCGCTGGCTGGCTGACTTGGTCACGTGACAAGGTCCCCCAGGGGATTCTGTTTCCTCCTTCCACTTTAGTTGGACTAAGAACTTGTTATTCTCCCAACAATTGATCCCAGAGGGAAGCTATCACCATGACAGCCAGCCAGCCAGCCAGCCAGTCAGGCAGCCAGCCAGCCAGCCAGTCAGCCAGCCAGCCAGCCAGCCAGTCAGCCAGTCAGCCAGTCAGCCAGCCAGTCAGTCAGCCAGTCAGCCAGCCAGCCAGTCAGCCAGTCAGCCAGCCAGCCAGCCAGTCAGCCAGCCAGTCAGCCAGTCAGCCAGTCAGCCAGCCAGTCAGCCAGCCAGCCAGTCAGCCAGTCAGTCAGCCAGCCAGCCAGTCAGCCAGTCAGCCAGTCAGCCAGCCAGCCAGTCAGCCAGCGAGCCAGTCAGCCAGTCAGCCAGCCAGCCAGTCAGCCAGTCAGCCAGTCAGCCAGTCAGCCAGTCAGCCAGCCAGCCAGCCAGTCAGCCAGTCAGCCAGTCAGTCAGCCAGCCAGTCAGCCAGTCAGCCAGTCAGCCAGCCAGTCAGCCAGTCAGCCAGCCAGTCAGCCAGTCAGCCAGTCAGCCAGCCAGCCAGTCAGCCAGTCAGCCAGTCAGCCAGCCAGCCAGCCAGTCAGCCAGTCAGCCAGCGAGCCAGTCAGCCAGCCAGCCAGTCAGCCAGTCAGCCAGTCAGCCAGTCAGCCAGTCAGCCAGTCAGCCAGTCAGCCAGTCAGCCAGTCAGCCAGCGAGCCAGTCAGCCAGTCAGCCAGCCAGCCAGTCAGCCAGTCAGCCAGTCAGTCAGCCAGTCAGCCAGTCAGCCAGCCAGCCAGCCAGCCAGCCAGCCAGCCAGCCAGCCAGTCAGCCAGTCAGTCAGCCAGCCAGCCAGCCAGTCAGCCAGTCAGTCAGCCAGCCAGCCAGCCAGTCAGCCAGCCAGCCAGCCCCGTTGGCCCAATTGGTTGTTTTGAATTTTTTATCTGAGTGAGAGGAAAAGAGAGATAATGAACAGTCATTGTAGTGTCCTTCTATTTCTATATTTGGACATTAAATTGACATTTTAGTCATCTAGCAGACTCTCTATATCCAGAGAGACTACCAGTTAGTGCATTCATCATATGGCAGCTAAGAGAGACAGTCGCATCTCACAGTCATAATAAGTAAATGTGTCCCAATGACATCTGTTTATGCCCCCCCCCACCACCACCCTCACTCTGTCTTTAGGAGTGCTAAGGAGCACATCCTGGGCCTGGGCAGGGTCAGCGGTACTGTAGATGTGGAGAAGACAGATGACTTCTCAGAGGATTCTGTATTTGAAGAAACCATAATAGCAGAGTATGCCTTAATCATCAATGGACACAGTCTGGTAAGGAGGCTCCTCTTTTGTTTCTCTACATATAATGAAATGGCTTGCCAAACCAGATGCCCGGACTATATTTTCATCCCTGTTGAATGTGTGTATGGGTGTGTGTCTATCTGGTAAGGACCGTTTAATATCTTTGTTCCTGTGGCGTCTGCTGATTCTGCTTAGTCTTTAATGAGCAGACTGCTGGTGATTAGGGAGTCTCCTAGCTCTGTGAGAAAGGCTGTCATTAAGACAACAGACAGACAGACAGACAGACAGACAGACAGACAGACTGCCCTTGCATGGGGAGTTGTTGGTTACCCAGGGTCTACATCCTGTCTCTGCTCTGCAAGAGGGCTGGGATGTTAAACACCACAGGACTGGTTAACATTGCAGGGTGGTGTTAATAGTGGTTTTAATAGGCCTAATGTGTCTGTGTCTCTGGCGGTGTTGTAGAGAAAGACACAAGATTACTTCCATTCTAACCAAAATGGACAATACAATCTTATAATAAATGCATCTCTTTGTCTCCTCTCCTATTAACCCCCCTGTAGGCCCATGCCCTGGAGCCTGAGCTGGAGCAGGTCCTTCTGGAGACTGCCTGTCTGTGTAAGACAGTGATCTGCTGTAGGGTGACTCCCATGCAGAAGGCCCAGGTGGTGGAGCTGGTCAAGACGAACAAGATGGCTGTGACTCTGGCCATAGGAGACGGAGCCAATGACGTCAGCATGATCAAGAGTAATACATAGGTTACGTTATATTCAGCTCGCGGTGTTGCTCAGTCACCAGCAGATATGAGCAGCAATGAACGGGGTTCACAGGATGTCAGGAAGGACACAAGATCAGTTGGAAAACAAAGTTCCTACATGGGAGTGCATGCTATCTTATTTTATGTTCAATCATGAGTCTAAATACAAAATCGAGTGTGAATCTGATGTATGTTTCATGAGGAGAAGAGGATTTTGAGCAGTAGGGTTCAATATGCAAAGAATGAGTTGCTAATAGTTTCCTTGTTTTTTGAGATATCATTAGAAATTCAATGTGCTTCATCTTAGGGACATCCATAATAGAGATGACAAGTTTCAAGTTGATAGGCCATTGTGGAGTGGATTTACAGTGGTTTAAATGGTACACGTAAAATCAGATTTTTATGTCTAAAGGCCAAATTTGGAGTGAATCTGAGAAGATTTTATATGATTATTTTAAGCATTAGCGTTACACAGTGAAAAATGTGAATTGGTAACAGTTTTCTTATATTTTAAGAGATCAATACCAAGCTTAACATGGTTCGTCATGGTAATGTATTTGATTACCCTAAAAAGTTGCGAAGTGGATTTACATTGGTTTAAATGGATACGTAAAATCCATTTAAAAAGTTTTTTTTGTCAATAATGGGGATGGGGTTTGGGGGCCTTTCCCCCCATCCAATTAATTCTATGGAAGTTGAAACTGATTTACAGCATTTCTATACAATTTAAAAACTCAAATGCTATTTGGAGAACGTTTAAAAAACAGGCCAAAATGTCCCCAGCCGTTATCACATTGGTTACTGTAGCTTCATTCATCTCAGTCCATCGACAAACACATAGCCTATTAACTATACCATTAGGCGCTATACACACAAACTCAGATTAGCTCAGCACCAGGATTACAAACTTTAATTTAACATGTAGCAGTCTGTTAGCAGACATTTTATTTTATGAACAAAAGGTAAACAAATACGCTTTTTTTTTTTGCAGTTTACAGCTAATTTTCTGCAATTCTACACATTTTGCCATGGGGTGGAGAGAAATGTCTGCAGTTTTAAAGCTAATTTCCTGCAATTCTACACATTTTGCCATGGGGTGGAGAGAAATGTCTGCAGTTTTAAAGCTAATTTCCTGCAATTCTACACATTTTGCCATGACTATTGACATGTTACTATGATATCTGAGTAATAGTGACTAACAAAATCAACACAGGCCCCCTGGAAGTCAAGGCCCCTGGGCAAATGCAATATGTACGTGTACCTGATGGGTAATTCAGCCATGAATTTTCTACAAGTTGAGATAGGCCGGCTAGACTAAGAAGAGTAATTTAGGAATCTAAAAATGCTAATTGTGCGACTGTCAGTAAATGATATATAACAAAAGGAAGACTGCTGATGCACAACCAAGTTTCGTTTTGATATTCTACTATTCTAAATAATAAATGTATTGCCAAAGCAAGTATAATGGATAAACAAAAGTGAAGTAAACAATAAAAAGTGAACAGTAAATATTACACTCACACAAGTTACAAGATAATAGAGACATTTCCAATATCATTTTATGTTTATGTAGTGTTGTAACGATATGCAAATAGTTAAAGGACAAAAGGGAAAATAAATTAACATAAATATGGGTTGTATTTAGAATGGTGTTTGTTCTTCACTGGTTGACCTTTTCTTGTGGCAACAGGTCACACATCTTGCTGCTGTGATGGCACACTGTGGTATTTTACCCAATAGATATGTGAGTTTATCAAAATTGGATTTGTTTTTTCGAATTCTTTGTGGATCTGTGTAATCTGATAGAAATATGTGTCTCTGATATGGTCATCATTTTAGCAGGAGGTTAGGAAGTGCAGCTCAGTTTCCACCTCATTTTGTGGGCGGTGTGCACATAGCTTGTCTTCTCTTGAGAGCCAGGTCTGTCTACGACGGCCTTTCTCAATAGCAAGGCTATGCTCACTGAGTCTGTACATAGTCAAAGCTTTCCTTAATTTTGGGTCAGTCACAGTGGTCAGGTATTCTGCCACTGTGTACTCTCTGTTTAGGGCCAAATAGCATTCAACATGTCAAGTAATTATCTTTTTGTTTGGTTTGGTCTAGTTGTGTTGCTGTCCTGGGGCACTGTCTGTTTTTGTTTGTGAACAGAGCCCCAGGACCAGCTTGCTTAGGAGAAGCAAGGTTCATCTCTCTGTAGGTGATTTGTTATGGAAGGCTTTTGGGTTGTTGTAGAATTTAACAGCTCTTTTCTGGATTTTGATAATTAGCGGGTTTTGGCCTAATTCCGCTCTGCATGCATTATTTGGTGTTTTACGTTGTACACATAGAAAAATTTTGCTGAATTCTGCATGCAGAGTCTCAATTCTGTGTTTGTCCCATTTGGTGAATTCTTGGATGGTGAGCGGACCCCAGACCTCACAACCATAAAGGGCAATGGGTTCTATAACTAATTCAAGTATTTTTAGCCAGATCCTAATTGGTATGTCAAATGTTATGTTCCTTTTGATGGCATAGAAGGAAGGCCCTTCTTACCTTGTCTCTCAGATTGTTCACAGCTTTGTGGAAGTTACCTGTGGCGCTGATGTTTAAGCCGAGGTATGTATAGTTTTTTGTGTGCTCTAGGGCAACGGTGTCTAGATGGAATTTGTATTTGTGGTCCTGACAACTGGACCTTTTTTGGAACTCCATTATTTTTGTCTCACTGAGATTTACTGTCAAGGCCCAGGTCTGACAGAATCTGTGCAGAAGATCTTGGTGCTGCCTAAGGTCCTCCTTGGTTGGGGACAGAAGCACCAGATCATCAGCAAACAGTAGATATTTGACTTCAGATTCTATTAGGGTGAGGCCGGGTGCTGCAGACTGTTCTTGCGCCCTTGATAATTTGCTGATATATATGTTGAAGAGGGTGGGGCTTAAGCTGCATCCCTGTCTCACCCCACGGCCCTGTGGAAAGAAATGTGTGTGTTTTTTGCCAATTTTTGTTGTTTTTGTACATGGATTTTATAATGTCGTATGTTTTTCCACCAACACCACTTTCCATCAATTTGTATAGCAGACCCTCATGCCAAATTGAGTCAAAAGCTTTTTTGAAGTCAACAAAGCATGAGAAGACTTTGCCTTTGTTCTGATTTGTTTGTTTGCCAATTAGGGTGTGCAGGGTGAATACGTGGTCTGTCATACGATAGTTTTGTAAAAAGCCAATATGACATTTGCTCAGTACATTGTTTTCACTGAGGAAATGTACAAGTCTGCTGTTAATGATAATGCAGAGGATTTCCCCAAGGTTGCTGTTGACGCATATCCCACGGTAGTTATTGGGGTCAATTTTGTCTCCACTTTTGTGGATTGGGGTTATCAGTCCTTGGTTCCAAATATTGGGGAAATTGCCAGAGCTGAGGATGATGTTAAAGAGTTTAAGTATAGTCAATTGGAATTTGTTGTCTGTATATTTTATCATTTCATGCAGGGTCTCTCTCTCTCTCTCTGTCCAGCTGCTCATATAGGTGTAGGTATATCAGGTCAGGAGGGCATGCAGGCTGTGCTAGCCTCCGACTACTCCTTTGCCCAGTTCCGCTATCTGCAGCGTCTCCTGCTGGTCCACGGCCGCTGGTCCTATTTCCGCATGTGCAACTTCCTGTTCTACTTCTTCTACAAGAACTTTGCCTTCACCCTGGTGCACTTCTGGTTCGGCTTCTTCTGTGGTTTCTCAGCTCAGGTAATTAAAAGTGACAAAAAAAAATTGATATATATATTTTGGGAAAACTTAGGAACAAAATGTACTTACGGTAGTTGTCTTTGTCCAAAGTCTCTTGAAAATAAAAAACAATAATCAGTTATAAATGCTATTGCATTGGGGCAAAGAACAATGCACCATTATAGTTCATAAACATTTTATATTTGTAAACATTTTGTATACATTTTTTTCTTCACTTTATTCCTTCTTCTGTTCTTAGACGGTTTATGACCAGTGGTTTATCACTCTCTTCAATATAGTCTACACATCCCTGCCAGTTCTGGCCATGGGGCTTTTCGATCAGGTAAGAACTGGTAGAAACTACAGACAATGGCAACCCTTCGAGCCTTCTTTCACTTTCCTTAACTTACTTACTTTCATTTTTTTTCTTTTCAAGATTCTGCCAAGTCATACAGGTGAATATGTAATGTTTTTAGATACCCTTTGTCCTGTGTCCTAACAAAATACCCTTAGGAACTCTAAACCTCTAACTACCAATACCCCACCTAAACCTTAATTACTACCCTTATCCTCACCCAACTCTAAGTCAATATCATTTAGAGTCGGTAAACTGACCAGGACACAGGTTAAGCCTAGTTCTGAACTAAAAAGCCTACCCAATGGAGAAAGTCCATTAAAGTGCTTATTAGTCCAGGACTTAAGTTAAATCTGTATCTGGGAAACCAGACAATGTAATCCAGCGCACACACACACCTCTCATCACAACAACTCTTTTCATCCCCAGGATGTGAACGAAGCCAACAGCCACCGCTACCCTAGCCTGTACCGTCCAGGACAGCTCAATGTCCTGTTCAACAAGAGACAGTTCTTCCTGTGTACGCTGCAGGGGGTGGGCACCTCCTTCCTCCTCTTCTTCATCCCCTACGGAGCCTTCTGCCTCGTCGCCAGGGACGACGGATCACACATCTCAGACCAGCAGGCTTTCGCCGTCATCATATCAACATCCTTGGTCATAGTGGTGAGCGTTCAGGTAAGAGACATAGTCAGATGGCTCATTCATCACAAAACCCACTGATATTGCCAACTACTTTAATGATTTTTTTAATTGGCAAGATTAGCAAACTTAGGCATGACATGCCAGCAACAAACATGGACAATACACATCCAAGTATAGCTGACCAAATTATGAAAGACAAGCTTTGTAATTTTGAATTCCTTAAAGTCAGTGTGAAAGAGGTGAAAAAATTATGGATGTCTATTAACAATGACACAGGGGTCTGACACGTGGATGGAAAATTACTGAGGATAATAGCGGACGATATTGCCACTCCTATTTGCCATTTATTCAATTTAAGCCTGCAGGAAAGTGTGTTGCCCTCAGGCCTGGAGGGAAGCAAAAGTAATTCCCCTACCTAAGAATAGTAAAGCCTCCTTAACTGGCTCAAATAACCAACCAATCATCCTGTTACCAACCCTTAGTACATTTTTGGAAAACAAATGTGTTGTGTTCTTTAATAATTTAATTTATTATTATTATTAATAATAAATAATTTAGTCTGCTGCTGGAAAAAAGTATGTGTCATGGCTTTACACCCCGTGCTATATTGTGGATAAAGAGTTACCTGTTTAACAGCTTTAATGGAAGCCTCTCCAACAAAATCCAGGTAGAATCAGGAATTCCCCAGGGCAGCTGTCTAGGCCCCTTACTTTTTAAAATCTTTACTACCGACATGGCTTTGAGGAAAGCCAGTGTGTCTATGTATGCGGATGACTCAACACTATACACGTCAGCTACCACAGCGATTGAAATGAGAGCAACACTTAAAGAGCTGCAGTTAGTTTCAGAGTGGGTGGCAATGTAAAGTTAGTCCTAAATATTTCAAAAACTAAAATCATTGTATTTGGGACAAATCATTCACTAAACCCTAAACCTCAACTAAATCTTGTAATGAATAATGTGGAAATTGAGCAAGTTGAGGAGACTAAACTGCTTGGAGTAAACTGTCATAGACAAAACTATATTAAATATTGATACAACAGTATCTAAGATGGGGAGAAGTCTATCCATAATAAAGTGCTGCTCTGCCTTCTTAACAACACTATCAACAAGGCAGGTCCTACAGGCCCTAGTTTCTACCTTCTTAACAACACTATCAACAAGGCAGGTCCTACAGGCCCTAGTTTCTACCTTCTTAACAACACTGTCAACAAGGCAGGTCCTACAGGCCCTAGTTTCTACCTTCTTAACAACACTGTCAACAAGGCAGGTCCTACAGGCCCTAGTTTCTACCTTCTTAACAACACTGTCAACAAGGCAGGTCCTACAGGCCCTAGTTTCTACCTTCTTAACAACACTATCAACAAGGCAGGTCCTACAGGCTCTAGTTTCTACCTTCTTAACAGCACTATCAACAAGGCAGATCCTACAGGCCCTAGTTTCTACCTTCTTAACAGCACTATCAACAAGGCAGGTCCTACAGGCCCTAGTTTCTACCTTCTTAACAACACTATCAACAAGGCAGGTCCTACAGGCCCTAGTTTCTACCTTCTTAACAACACTATCAACAAGGCAGGTCCTACAGGCCCTAGTTTCTATCTTCTTAACAACACTGTCAACAAGGCAGGTCCTACAGGCCCTAGTTTCTACCTTCTTAACAACACTGTCAACAAGGCAGGTCCTACAGGCCCTAGTTTCTACCTTCTTAACAACACTGTCAACAAGGCAGGTCCTACAGGCCCTAGTTTCTACCTTCTTAACAACACTATCAACAAGGCAGGTCCTACAGGCTTTGTCGCACCTGGACTACCGTTCAGTCTTGTGGTCAGTTGCCAATTGGCTCAGAACAGGGCAGCACGGTTGGCCCTTGGATGTACACAGAGAGATAACATTAATAATGTGTATGTCAATCTCTCCTGGCTGAAAGTGGAGGAGAGATTGACTTCATCACTACTTGTCTTTGTGAGATGTTGAATGCACCAAGCTGTCTGTTTAAACTGCTGGCACACAGCTCAGACACCCATACATACCCCACAAGACATGCTACCAGAGGTCTCTTCACAGTCCCCAAGTCCAGAACAGACTATGGGAGGCACACAGTACTACATAGAGCCATGACTACATGGAACTCTATTCCACAGTACTACATAGAGCCATGACTACATGGAACTCTATTCCACAGTACTACATAGAGCCATGACTACATGGAACTCTATTCCACAGTACTACATAGAGCCATGACTACATGGAACTCTATTCCACAGTACTACATAGAGCCATGACTACATGGAACTCTATTCCACAGTACTACATAGAGCCATGACTACATGGAACTCTATTCCACAGTACCACATAGAGCCATGACTACATGGAACTCTATTCCACATCAAGTAACTGATGCAAGCAGTACAATTAGATGTAAAAAACAGATAAATATATACCTTATGGAACAACGGGGACTCTAAAGAGACACATACATAGACACATGCATACACACACACACACACACACACACACACAATAACATTTCTCTCTGCTACCACACGGCAAGCGGTACAGAAGCGCCAAGTGTAGTTCCAAGAGGCTTCTAAACAGCTTCTACCCCCCAAGCCATAAGACTCCTGAACATCTAATCAAATGGCTACCCCCCCCCCTCCCCTTTACGCCACTGCTACTCTCTGTTATTATCATCTATGCATAGTCACTTTAATAACTCTACCTACATGTACATATTACCTCAATTACCTCGACTAACCAGTGCCCCCTGTATATAGCACATTGACTCTGTACCGGTACCCCCTGTATATAGCCTCCACATTGACTCTGTACCGGTACCCCCTGTATATAGCCTCCACATTGACTCTGTACCGGTACCCCCTGTATATAGCCTCCACATTGACTCTGTACCGGTACCCCCTGTATATAGCCTCCACATTGACTCTGTACCGGTACCCCCTGTATATAGCCTCCACATTGACTCTGTACCGGTACCCCCTGTATATAGCCCCCGCACATTGACTCTGTACCGGTACCCCCTGTATATAGCCTCCACACTGACTCTGTACCGGTACCCCCTGTATATAGCCTCCACATTGACTCTGTACCGGTACCCCCTGTATATAGCCTCCACATTGACTCAGTACCGGTACCCCCTGTATATAGCCTCCACATTGACTCAGTACCGGTACCCCCCTGTATATAGCCTCCACATTGACTCAGTACCGGTACCCCCCTGTATATAGCCTCCACATTGACTCAGTACCGGTACCCCCTGTATATAGCCTCCACATTGACTCAGTACCGGTACCCCCTTTATATAGCCTCCACATTGACTCTGTACCGGTACCCCCTGTATATAGCCTCCACATTGACTCTGTACCGGTACCCCCTGTATATAGCCTCCACATTGACTCTGTACCGGTACCCCCTGTATATAGCCTCCACACCGACTCTGTACCGGTACCCCCTGTATATAGCTTCCACATTGACTCAGTACCGGTACCCCCTGTATATAGCCTCCACATTGACTCAGTACTGGTACCCCCTGTATATAGCCTCCACATTGACTCAGTACCGGTACCCCCTGTATATAGCCTCCACATTGACTCAGTACCGGTACCCCCCTGTATATAGCCTCCACATTGACTCTGTACCGTAACACCCTGTATATAGTCTCGCTATTGCTATTTTACTGCTGCTCTTTAATGACTTCCTAGTTCCTTTTAATTGTTCCTTTTGCATTGTTGGTTAGCGGATTGTAAGTAAGCACATCACTGTCACATGTAACTAATATAATTGTATTTTATTTGATACGCACTAAACACACATGTGGATTCTGTGTTGTAGATATGTGGTAGTAGAGTAGTGGCCTGAGGGCACACACTTAATATGTTGTGAAATCTGTTGTGTATTGTAATGTTTTTCAAATGTATAGCATCCTTAATTTTGCTGGAGCCCAGGAAGAGTAGCTGCTGCCTTGACAGGAACTAATGGGGATCCATAATAAACCCCAGGAAGAGTAGCTGCTGCCTTGGCAGGAACTAATGGGGATCCATAATAAACCCCAGGAAGAGTAGCTGCTGCCTTGGCAGGAACTAATGGGGATCCATAATAAACCCCAGGAATAGTAGCTGCTGCCTTGGCAGGAACTAATGGGGATCCATAATAAACCCCAGGAAGAGTAGCTGTTGCCTTGGCAGGAACTAATGGGGATCCATAATAAACCCCAGGAAGAGTAGCTGCTGCCTTGGCAGGAACTAATGGGGATCCATAATAAACCCCAGCAAGAGTAACTGCTGCCTTGGCAGGAACTAATGGGGATCCATAATAAACCCCAGGATGAGTAGCTGCTGCCCTGGCGGGAACTAATGGGGATCCATAATAAACCCCAGGAAGAGTAGCTGCTGCCTTGGCAGGAACTAATGGGGATCCATAATAAACCCCAGGAAGAGTAGCTGCTGCCTTGGCGGGAACTAATGGGGATCCATAATAAACCCCAGGAAGAGTAGCTGCTGCTATGGCAGGAACTAATGGGGATCCATAATAAACCCCAGGAAGAGTAGCTGCTGTCTTGGCAGGAACTAATGGGGATCCATAATAAACCCCAGGAAGAATAGCTGCTGCCTTGGCAGGAACTAATGGGGATCCATAATAAACCCCAGGAAGAGTAGCTGCTGCCTTGGCAGGAACTAATGGGGATCCATAATAAACCCCAGGAAGAGTAGCTGCTGCCTTGGCAGGAACTAATGGGGATCCATAATAAACCCCAGGAAGAGTAGCTGCTGCCTTGGCAGGAACTAATGGGGATCCATAATAAACCCCAGCAAGAGTAGCTGCTGCCTTGACAGGAACTAATGGGGGTCCATAATAAACCCCAGGAAGAGTAGCTGCTGTCTTGGCAGGAACTAATGGGGATCCATAATAAACCCCAGGAAGAGTAGCTGCTGTCTTGGCAGGAACTAATGGGGATCCATAATAAACCCCGGGAAAAGTAGCTGCTGCCTTGGCAGGAACTAATGGGGATCCATAATAAACCCCGGGAAGAGTAGCTGCTGCCTTGGCAGGAACTAATGGGGATCCATAATAAACCCCGGGAAGAGTAGCTGCTGCCTTGGCAGGAACTAATGGGGATCCATAATAAACCCCGGGAAGAGTAGCTGCTGCCTTGGCAGGAACTAATGGGGATCCATAATAAACCCCAGGAAGAGTAGCTGTTGCCTTGGCAGGAACTAATGGGGATCCATAATAAACCCCAGGAAGAGTAGCTGCTGCCTTGGCAGGAACTAATGGGGATCCATAATAAACCCCAGGAAGAGTAGCTGCTGCCTTGGCAGGAACTAATGGGGATCCATAATAAACCCCAGGAAGAATAGCTGCTGCCTTGACAGGAACTAATAGGGGTCCATAATAAACCCCAGGAAGAGTAGCTGCTGCCTTGGCAGGAACTAATGGGGATCCATAATAAACCCCAGGAAGAGTAGCTGCTGCCTTGACAGGAACTAATAGGGGTCCATAATAAACCCCAGGAAGAGTAGCTGCTGCCTTGGCAGGAACTAATGGGGATCCATAATAAACCCCAGGAAGAGTAGCTGCTGCCTTGACAGGAACTAATAGGGATCCATAATAAACCCCAGGAAGAGTAGCTGATGCCTTGGCAGGAACTAATGGGGATTCATAATAAACCCCAGGAAGAGTAGCTGCTGCCTTGACAGGAACTAATGGGGATCCATAATAAACCCCAGGAAGAGTAGCTGATGCCTTGACAGGAACTAATGGGGATCCAAAATAAACCCCAGGAAGAGTAGCTGCTGCCTTGACAGGAACTAATGGGGATCCATAATAAACCCCAGGAAGAGTAGCTGATGCCTTGACAGGAACTAATGGGGATCCAAAATAAACCCCAGGAAGAGTAGCTGCTGCCTTGACAGGAACTAATAGGGATCCATAATAAACCCCAGGAAGAGTAGCTGCTGCCTTGGCAGGAACTAATGGGGATCCATAATAAACCCCAGGAAGAGTAGCTGCTGCCTTGGCAGGAACTAATGGGGATCCATAATAAACCCCAGGAATAGTAGCTGCTGCCTTGGCAGGAACTAATGGGGATCCATAATAAACCCCAGGAAGAGTAGCTGTTGCCTTGGCAGGAACTAATGGGGATCCATAATAAACCCCAGGAAGAGTAGCTGCTGCCTTGGCAGGAACTAATGGGGATCCATAATAAACCCCAGCAAGAGTAACTGCTGCCTTGGCAGGAACTAATGGGGATCCATAATAAACCCCAGGATGAGTAGCTGCTGCCCTGGCGGGAACTAATGGGGATCCATAATAAACCCCAGGAAGAGTAGCTGCTGCCTTGGCAGGAACTAATGGGGATCCATAATAAACCCCAGGAAGAGTAGCTGCTGCCTTGGCGGGAACTAATGGGGATCCATAATAAACCCCAGGAAGAGTAGCTGCTGCTATGGCAGGAACTAATGGGGATCCATAATAAACCCCAGGAAGAGTAGCTGCTGTCTTGGCAGGAACTAATGGGGATCCATAATAAACCCCAGGAAGAATAGCTGCTGCCTTGGCAGGAACTAATGGGGATCCATAATAAACCCCAGGAAGAGTAGCTGCTGCCTTGGCAGGAACTAATGGGGATCCATAATAAACCCCAGGAAGAGTAGCTGCTGCCTTGGCAGGAACTAATGGGGATCCATAATAAACCCCAGGAAGAGTAGCTGCTGCCTTGGCAGGAACTAATGGGGATCCATAATAAACCCCAGCAAGAGTAGCTGCTGCCTTGACAGGAACTAATGGGGGTCCATAATAAACCCCAGGAAGAGTAGCTGCTGTCTTGGCAGGAACTAATGGGGATCCATAATAAACCCCAGGAAGAGTAGCTGCTGTCTTGGCAGGAACTAATGGGGATCCATAATAAACCCCGGGAAAAGTAGCTGCTGCCTTGGCAGGAACTAATGGGGATCCATAATAAACCCCGGGAAGAGTAGCTGCTGCCTTGGCAGGAACTAATGGGGATCCATAATAAACCCCGGGAAGAGTAGCTGCTGCCTTGGCAGGAACTAATGGGGATCCATAATAAACCCCGGGAAGAGTAGCTGCTGCCTTGGCAGGAACTAATGGGGATCCATAATAAACCCCAGGAAGAGTAGCTGTTGCCTTGGCAGGAACTAATGGGGATCCATAATAAACCCCAGGAAGAGTAGCTGCTGCCTTGGCAGGAACTAATGGGGATCCATAATAAACCCCAGGAAGAGTAGCTGCTGCCTTGGCAGGAACTAATGGGGATCCATAATAAACCCCAGGAAGAATAGCTGCTGCCTTGACAGGAACTAATAGGGGTCCATAATAAACCCCAGGAAGAGTAGCTGCTGCCTTGGCAGGAACTAATGGGGATCCATAATAAACCCCAGGAAGAGTAGCTGCTGCCTTGACAGGAACTAATAGGGGTCCATAATAAACCCCAGGAAGAGTAGCTGCTGCCTTGGCAGGAACTAATGGGGATCCATAATAAACCCCAGGAAGAGTAGCTGCTGCCTTGACAGGAACTAATAGGGATCCATAATAAACCCCAGGAAGAGTAGCTGATGCCTTGGCAGGAACTAATGGGGATTCATAATAAACCCCAGGAAGAGTAGCTGCTGCCTTGACAGGAACTAATGGGGATCCATAATAAACCCCAGGAAGAGTAGCTGATGCCTTGACAGGAACTAATGGGGATCCAAAATAAACCCCAGGAAGAGTAGCTGCTGCCTTGACAGGAACTAATAGGGATCCATAATAAACTCCAGGAAGAGTAGCTGCTGCCTTGGCAGGAACTAATGGGGATCCATAATAAACCCCAGGAAGAGTAGCTGCTGCCTTGACAGGAACTAATAGGGATCCATAATAAACCCCAGGAAGAGTAGCTGATGCCTTGACAGGAACTAATGGGGATCCATAATAAATACAAATACAAGCCTGTTATGTCTGTAGGTTGACATTTTCTGGGCCGTATCCAGCTCACATCTACAGTATGTTAGGTGTTCAGGTGAGTACGGTAGGTGACTTGTTCAAACCTTCCTGGGTTTTGTGTTAGTTTTTGTTTTGATACCTCGTGCCTTGGTTGCTATGGCAAAGATATAAATGATTCATCAGAAGAAACATCAGAAAATGCCCCCAGGCTCTGTTAGTGGACGATGGCCAGGTGAATGGTTATTCTCAAACCATGCATTATAAACTAACTAACTAACTCAAATCTAACTTACAAGATATGAACATGTTCACTGTTTACTGATATGTGATATGAACAAACATGTAGTTGTTTTGTTCGGTTACAGATTGGACTGGACACCTACTATTGGACAGCTGTGAATCACGTATTTGTGTGGGGTAGCCTGGCTGTCTACTTTGCCATTCTATTCGCTATGCACAGTGACGGTCTCTTCAGCATATTCCCCAGCCATTTTCCTTTCATTGGTAAGTCAGTCAATCAATCACATGTATTTATAAAGCAGTTTTCACATCAGTGCTTGACAGTAACCTAGTGTAATTCAGTAACCTCATGTAATACATTAACCTAGTGTTATTCAGTAACCTTGTGTAATACATTAACCTAGTGTCATTCAGTTTTAAATCTAGAGTACAATAATGATAGATGAAATTGTACAAATATGCAGAGCATTTTTTTGAGTCCGAGGGTATTTTTGTTGTGTTTTTTTCAGGCACAGCCCGTAACTGTCTGACTCAGAAGAGTGTGTGGCTGGTTATAATGCTGACCACCGTGGCGTGTGTCATGCCAGGGTTGGCAGTCCGCTTTCTGAAGACAGACCTTTACCCCACTCTGACAGACAAGGTAAAGGGAACTTGATTGACAGACGCCATAACCAATAGGAACAGGGGAAACATCACACTAAACCAATGAAAAGACGTACAATACCTTCAGAAAGTATTCATACCACTTCACTTATTCCACATCTTGTTGTGTTACAGCCTGAATTCAGAATGGATTACATATTTATTCTCTCACCCATCTATACTCAATACCCCATACTGACAAAGTAAAAACATGTTTAAAAAAACAAACATTTTAGTAAATTTATTAAAAATGAAAAACAGAAATATCACAATTAAATAAGTAAACTCAGCAACAAAAAAAAGACTGTCAACTGTGTTTATTTTCAGCAAACTTAAAATGTGTAAATATTTGTATGAACATAAACAAGATTCAACAACTGAGACATAAACTGAACAAGTTCCACAGACATGTGACTAACAGAAATGGAATAATGTGTCCCTGAACAAAAGGGGGGTCACAATCAAAAGTAACAGTCAGTATCTGGTGTGGCCACCAGCTGCATTAAGTACCTCAGTGCATCTCCTCATGGACTGCACCAGATTTTTCAGTTTTTGCTGTGAGATGTTACCCCACTCTTCCACCAAGGCACCTGTAAGTTCCTGGACATTTCTGTGGGGAATTGCCCTAGCCCTTCCCCTCCGATCCAACAGGTCCCAGATGTGCTCAATTAGATTGAGATATGGGTTCTTTGCTGGCCATGGCAGAACACTGACAATCCTGTCTTGCAGGAAATCACGCACAGAACGAGTAGTATGGCTGGTGGCATTGTCATGCTGGAGGGTCATGTCAGGATGAGCAGGAAGGGTACCACATGAGGGAGGAGGATGTCTTCCCTTTAATCAAAATCAAATCAAATCAAATCAAATGTATTTATATAGCCCTTCGTACATCAGCTGATATCTCAAAGTGCTGTACAGAAACCCAGCCTAAAACCCCAAACAGCAAGCAATGCAGGTGTAGAAGCACGGTGGCTAGGAAAAACTCCCTAGAAAGGCCAAAACCTAGGAAGAAACCTAGAGAGGAACCAGGCTATGTGGGGTGGCCAGTCCTCTTCTGGCTGTGCCGGGTGGAGATTATAACAGAACATGGTCAAGATGTTCAAATGTTCATAAATGACCAGCATGGTCGAATAATAATAAGGCAGAACAGTTGAAACTGGAGCAGCAGCACAGTCAGGTGGACTGGGGACAGCAAGGAGTCATCATGTCAGGTATTCCTGGGGCATGGTCCTAGGGCTCAGGTCCTCCGAGAGAGAGAAAGAAAGAGAGAATTAGAGAGAGCATATGTGGGATGGCCAGTCCTCTTCTGGCTGTGCCGGGTGGAGATTATAACAGAACTTGGCCAAGATGTTCAAATGTTCATAAATGACCAGCATGGTCGAATAATAATAAGGCAGAACAGTTGAAAGAAACTGGAGCAGCAGCACGGCCAGGTGGACTGGTGACAGCAAGGAGTCATCATGTCAGGTAGTCCTGGGGCATGGTCCTAGGGCTCAGGTCCTCCGAGAGAGAGAAAGAGAGAATTAGAGAATGCACACTTAGATTCACACAGGACACCGAATAGGACAGGAGAAGTACTCCAGATATAACAAACTGATCCTAGCCCCCCGACACATAAACTACTGCAGCATAAATACTGGAGGCTGAGACAGGAGGGGTCAGGAGACACTGTGGCCCCATCCGAGGACACCCCCGGACAGGGCCAAACAGGAAGGATATAACCCCACCCACTTTGCCAAAGCACAGCCCCCACACCACTAGAGGGATATCTTCAACCACCAACTTACCATCCTGAGACAAGGCTGAGTATAGCCCACAAAGACCTCCGCCACGGCGGAGAGATTAACTGCAATGACAACAAGCTCAGTCCCATGATGTTGTGACACACCGCCCCAGACCATGACGGACCCTCCACCTCCAAATCAATCCACTCCAGAGGACAGGCCTCGGTGTAATGCTCATTCCTATGACGATAAACGCAAATCTGACCACCATGGTGAGACAAAACCGTGACTCGTCAGTGAAGAGCACTTTTTGCCAGTCCTGTCTGGTCCAGCGACGGTGGGTTTGTGCCCATAGGCGGCGTTGTTGCCTGTGATGTCTGGTGAGGACCTGCCTTACAACAGGCCTACAACCCTCAGTCCAGCCTCTCTCAGCTTATTGCGGACAGTCTGAGCACTGATGGAGGGATTGGGCGTGCCTGGTGTTACTCGGGCAGTTGTTGTTGCCATCCTGTACCTGTCTCGCAGGTGTGGTGTTCGGATGTACCGATCCTGTGCAGATGTTGTTACACGTGGTATGCCACTGCGAGGACGATCAGCTGTCCGTCCTGTCTCCCTGTAGCGCTGTCTTAGGCGTCTCACAGTCCTCATGCCTCCTTGCAGCATGCCTGAGGCGCGTTCACGCAGATGAGCAGGGACCCTGGGCATTTTTCTTTTGTTGTTTTTCAGAGTCAGTAGAAAGGCCCCTTTAGTGTCCTAAGTTTTCATAACTGGGACCTTAATTGCCTACCATCTGTAAGCTGTCAGTGTCTTAACGACCGTTCCACAAGTGCATGTTCATTCATTGTTTATGGTTCATTGAACAAGCATGGGGAACAGTGTTTAAACCCTTTACAATGAAGATCTGTGAAGTTATTTGGATTTTTACGAATTATCTTTGAAAGACAGGGTCCTGAAAAAGGGTTGTCTTTTTTTGCTGAGTTTATTTACACCCCTGAGAACATACATGTTAGAATCACCTTTGACTGCAGTTACACATGCAAGTCTTTCTGGGTAAGTCTCTAAGAGCTTTGCACACCTATATTGTACAATATTTGCTCATTATTATTTTCAAAATTCTTAAAGATTTGTCAAATTGGTTGTTGATCACTGCTAAACAACCATTTTCTTCTTGCCATAGATTGTCTAGCAGATTTAAGTCAAAACTGTAACTAGGCTTCTCAGGAACATTTAACGTTGTCTTGGGAGCAACTCCAGTGTATATTTGTCCTTGTGTTTGAGGTTATTGTCCTGCTGAAAGGTGAATTTGTCTCCCAGTGTCTGTTGGAAAGCATTCCTCTAGGATTTTGCCTGTGCTTAGCTCTATTACGTTTCTTTGTATCCTAAATAACTCTCTAGACCTTGCCAATGACAAGCATACCCATAACATGATGCATCATGCCTGAGGCACGTTCACGCAGATGAGCAGGGACCCTGGGCATCTTTCTTTTGGTGTTTTTCAGAGTCGGTAGAAAGGCCCCTGTCTTGCATCAAGACATTGGAAAACTGCCCTGGTCTTTGTGGTTGAATCTGTGTTTGAAATGTTAGAGTGTTGGGCCAGTAACCAGCAGGTAGCCTAGTGGTCAGAGTGTTGGGCCAGTAACCAGTAGGTAGTCTAGTGGTCAGAGTGTTGGGCCAGTAACCAGCAGGTAGCCTAGTGGTCAGAATGTTGGGCCAGTAACCAGCAGGTAGCCTAGTGGTCAGAGTGTTGGGCCAGTAACCAGCAGGTAGCCTAGTGGTCAGAGTGTTGGGCCAGTAACCAGCACGTAGCCTAGTGGTCAGAGTGTTGGGCCAGTAACCAGCAGGTAGCCTAGTGGTTAGAACGTTGGGCCAGTAACCAGCAGGTAGCCTAGTGGTTAGAGCGTTGGGCCGGTAACCAGTAGGTAGCCTAGTGGTCAGAGTGTTGGGCCAGTAACCAGCAGGTAGCCTAGTGGTCAGAGTGTTGGGCCAGTAACCAGCACGTAGCCTAGTGGTCAGAGTGTTGGGCCAGTAACCAGCAGGTAGCCTAGTGGTTAGAACGTTGGGCCAGTAACCAGCAGGTAGCCTAGTGGTTAGAGCGTTGGGCCGGTAACCAGTAGGTAGCCTAGTGGTCAGAGTTTTGGGCCAGTAACCAGTAGGTAGCCTAGTGGTTAGAGCGTTGGGCCAGTAACCAGCAGGTAGCCTAGTGGTCAGAGTGTTGGGCCAGTAACCAGCACGTAGCCTAGTGGTCAGAATGTTGGGCCAGTAACCAGCAGGTAGCCTAGTGGTTAGAGCGTTGGGCCAGTAACCAGCAGGTAGCCTAGTGGTTAGAGCGTTAGGCCGGTAACCAGTAGGTAGCCTAGTGGTCAGAATGTTGGGCCAGTAACCAGTAGGTAGCCTAGTGGTCAGAGTTTTGGGCCAGTAACCAGTAGGTAGCCTAGTGGTTAGAGCGTTGGGCCAGTAACCAGCAGGTAGCCTAGTGGTCAGAGTGTTGGGCCAGTAACCAGTAGGTAGCCTAGTGGTCAGAGTGTTGGGCCAGTAACCAGCAGGTAGCCTAGTGGTTAGAGTGTTGGGCCAGTAACCAGCAGGTAGCCTAGTGGTCAGAGTGTTGGGCCAGTAACCGAACGGTTGCTGGATCGAATCCCCGAGCCGACAAGGGAAAAAATCTGTCGTTCTGCCCCCTGAGCAAGGCAGTTAACCCAATGTTCCCTGGGGCGCTGAAGACGTAGATGCTGATTAAGGCAGCTCCCCACCTCTCTGATTCAGAGGGGTTGGGTTAAATGTGGAAGACACATTTCAATTGAATGTTTTCAGTTGTACAACTGACTAGGTATCCCCTTTTCTCACTATCATATAGTCAGCAGACAAAGCCAGTTGACACCCGAGAACATGCACAGGAATAATTTCATATTAAATTGATTATGACAGTAGCCGGGTTATGCAACAGTATGCTTATCTTAATTGGCATAAGGACAAAATTGAAGTAAGTATATGATTAAGCACTGATTAAAACATCTGGTTGTCTGAGCAATCTTTCAAATTATTAGTATGTGTAAACAGCTTAATCAGCGGTCCAGTGGTGCATGTGATCTGAACATGTGATCTGAACATGTGATCTGAACATGTCCCAGAATCTGTCAGCTCAACCTCCCTCTGTAATACGTGATTGAAGTGAGTTCGGGAAAAACTGGAAGTATGACTCTTATCATTCGTTTTCACATACAAACTTTGTATGTCCGAACTCAGACTCAAATAGGCTTCGCAAAAAATGTCACTACTATAAAAAGGTCGCTGTGGTAGAGCATTTATTTTGATTGGTGATTTTCTGCAATCAGGTAGCCTGATTTCAGATGTGTCCATGTCAACAGGATTATTAGGGAAAGTGTTCTTCATGCTAAGCATGTAAACGTTTTTTTAAACAAACTATTATATTCATCTGACTATCCACAATAACGGTACTCTCTGTTGTTGTCCTCCTTCCCCAGGTGCGGAGCCTGCAGCAGGCCAGCAGAAAGCTGGGTCCCAAGGAGCAGAACCTGAGACGTGTTCGGAGGACCAGCTCCCGGCGCTCAGCCTACGCCTTCTCCCACCAACAGGGCTATGGAGAGCTCATAACCTCAGGGAAGAACATGAAGGTCTGTCAAGTAAACTAATACAAAATAAAAAAATATGTTGTGACATCAGTTCTCAGACATCAGTTCTCCTCTCTCCATTCTATTTAAAAAAAAAAGAGTTCCCCATGGGAGAACCCTTTGATGAACCTTTTTGGGTTCGAGATAGAATACTTTTTAAGTTCCACGTAGAACCCTCCGTGAAAAGGGTTCTATATGGAACCCAAAAGGCTTCTTCAAAAGGTTCCCCCCCCCCCTATGGGGACAGCAGGAGAAACCTTTTAAGGTTCTAGATAAGAGTGTAAGCCTAAATTTAATGTGTGTAACTTTATTTTTTCAAAACAACATTAAGGTCACCCCCAGCACCGCTGCCCCGTCCCCATCCCTGTCCCCATCGTCCCCTGGAAGGGTCCACAACAGCAGAAGTTTGATAGAGGGCATGTCGAAGAGGAAGGGGGAAACACCGGTAGCCTGTGTCTCTGCTGAGGCCTACGGAACATCCGGAACCTCGGAAGGCAACACTAGAACTCAACAGACTGTAATGGATTCTAATGTTGTTTCCAATGGGGCCGTTCAGACATGACCCTTTACGATCTGTTTTTAGATTCCTAACAAGCTGTTTAGACTATAAGATGATCCTGTGGGTCTACACCTGGCTCAGTGAGTAAGAGTTAGAGCATGGTGCGGTCAACATCAGGGTGGGGTTCGATTTCCCACATTGGATCGATCGGCCACATATACAGGTAACTGCCAAAGTAATGGAAACACTTGAGTAAATGAGGGTTCTGGCGGCTCTGTTATGGTGCGAGGTGTGTTTTCCGGCCATGGTTTATGTCCACTGAACCCCCTTAGAGGGCAAGGTAAACTCCAATAAATACACAGCCATTCTGAGTGATACACAGCCATTTCTATCCTGATGGGAGTGGTCTCTTCCAGGATGACAATGCCCCCCTATCCACAGGGAACGAGTGGTCACTGTATGGTTTGATGAGCATGAAAACGGTGTAAACCATATGCCCATGGCCATCTCAGTCAACAGATCTCAAAACAATTGAACACTTCTAGAGCGGTGCCTGAGACAGCATTTTACACCACCATCAAAAAAAAATAAACACCAAATTGAAAATTATTGTGGACGAATGGTGTCGCTACCCTCCAATAGAGATTCAGGCATTTATAGAATCTATGCCAAGAGGTGCATTAAAGCTGTTCTGGCGGCTCGTGGTGCCCCCAACGCCCTATCAAAACACTTTATGTTGGTGTTTCCTTTATTTTGGCAGGTACATGTTTGTCACTGTCAATGTTGACAGTTCTGTGAGTCACTTTAGATAAAAACGTCTGGTAAATGACTATACTGTGGGCACTGGACAAGCGGCAGCACACAAGAAAATGGAGAGTAAGTCAAACTCAATCATCAGAGGACATGAGCGCACCAGCAAGCAGGCTCCAAAAGAACCAGCACAGGAACCAGCACAGGACTATCCAATCAGTTGTTGCTCTGGGATCAACTCATGTTCAGAAAGATCACTATAGACTCTAGTCCATCTGAATCAGTGGAACGTTACAGATTTAAATTCTAAGGTCATTTTTTACTATTGAGCCTTCGTCGGCAGTGTGTGAATGCAGTCTCCGCTAACATTGCCTTTAAATTGAAATCACACTGTAACGCTTAATTTCCACGATACGGATTGAATAGAGACCTAAGCATTGGAGTTTAAATTTTTGGTGGAGATCTCCTTTTCAATAGATGTAGGAGTAGATAGATTTTTCAGTAGCCTGGGCTGGACAGGTATGAGTTCGGTATCATAGCCACTTGAAACAGAGATAAAATACAGGTATGTACTTCAGGCTGCTTTAGGAAAACATTAAGCACAACTCTATCATTGTTAGAACACTGTGTTACAAATCATCTTTTGCCGATGACCATGAATATGCTAAATGTTATTTAAAAATAAAAACAATTCTGGTTTTGCACATACAGTAAGTCATCGTGATAATTAAATTAAAATCAAATAGAAACTACCTCAACAAAGATGAGGTTTAGAATGCTGACTGAAAGAATGTTCATAATGTTCTTGAGGTTTAGAATGCTGACTGAAAGAATGTTCATAATGTTCTTGAGGTTTAGAATGCTGACTGAAAGAATGTGCATAATGTTCTTGAGGTTTAGAATGCTGACTGAAAGAATGTGCATAATGTTCTTGAGGTTTAGAATGCTGACTGAAAGAATGTGCATAATGTTCTTGAGGTTTAGAATGCTGACTGAAAGAATGTTCATAATGTTCTTGAGGTTTAGAATGCTGACTGAAAGAATGTTCAGAATGTTCTTGAGGTTTAGAATGCTGACTGAAAGAATGTTCAGAATGTTCTTGAGGTTTAGAATGCCGACTGAAAGAATGTTCAGAATGTTCTTGAGGTTTAGAATGCTGACTGAAAGAATGTTCAGAATGTTCTTGAGGTTTAGAATGCTGACTGAAAGAGTGTTCAGAATGTTCTTGAGGTTTAGAATGCTGACTGAAAGAATGTTCAGAATGTTCTTGAGGTTTAGAATGCTGACTGAAAGAATGTTCAGAATGTTCTTGAGGTTTAGAATGCTGACTGAAAGAATGTTCAGAATGTTCTTGAGGTTTAGAATGCCGACTGAAAGAATGTTCAGAATGTTCTTGAGGTTTAGAATGCTGACTGAAAGAATGTTCAGAATGTTCTTGAGGTTTAGAATGCTGACTGAAAGAGTGTTCAGAATGTTCTTGAGGTTTAGAATGCTGACTGAAAGAGTGTTCAGAATGTTCTTGAGGTTTAGAATGCTGACTGAAAGAATGTTCAGAATGTTCTTGAGGTTTAGAATGCTGACTGAAAGAATGTTCAGAATGTTCTTGAGGTTTAGAATGCTGACTGAAAGAGTGTTCAGAATGTTCTTGAGGTTTAGAATGCTGACTGAAAGAATGTTCAGAATGTTCTTGAGGTTTAGAATGCTGACTGAAAGACTGATCAAGATGCATGTTTTTTCCTTTAATGGAGAGAACATAATAGTGCCTTTTACTAATTTAAGCATTTATCACACGTCTGAACATAGACATAACCATTCAATAGTCACAGGAGGTTGGTGGCACTTTTATTGGGGAGGATGGACTTGTGGTAATGGCTGGAGCGGAATAGGTGGAATGGTATCAAATACATCAGACACATGGTTTCCAGGTGTTTAATGCCATTCCATTTGCTCCGTTCCAGCCATTATTATGAGCCGTCCTCCCCTCAGCAGCCTCCACTGGTCAAGGTCTTTGTCATAAGTTGGCTTTATCCTTCATTTACATTTAAAGGTGCTGCAGTAGTTACAGGCAGCTGTTCAATGGTCGTTGTATACCAATTGCTTTTTAAAGAATATCATGTTAATCTGATGGTCTGTAGAGACCGTAAAGCGCCATCTATGAATTTAGGTATTGGTTTAATTTCTCAAGCCCCATCCCTCAGCTTTATGGCAAAAACAGTGGTGAGGCTGCCGTTCGGCTGGAAAAGTGAATCACAGATTGAGACTTTAAAACGGTATGAAGAGAAGGCTTTCCTGTCAACTTCCTGTAACGAAGGGGAATCCATACTGTAGGGAAGCTCAATGCGAACACTCTGGCTGTCAGCATTCTACAGCCTAATTGCCCTATTTGGTATTTGGTCACACACACTCTCTCTCTAACACATTGTCAACCTGTCAGACATTGATGTTTGCAGAATGAAAACATGATGTTGTTTCCATTAGGCTTATGCTTTGAATGCTGAAATTCAATACAATCATTTATCATTTGTTAAGATCTAATTTTTTTAAAATGTTAATGTTTATTTTTTTGCTTTTTAAGCGAAGAATGAATTTCTTCTTGAATGTGTTGGTGATGCATCGTTTTATTTTACATTTAGTTTCTACCGATAAAAACTGAAACACTGTCATTTTTATTTGTTAATGTCCGCTTCTTGAACTTGGAAATAACGTTTTTCCAACGACAGTGCGTTTTTATATATATATATATACACATATATATATATATATACACACAAATATACAGCTGTTCATATTGTGTTCGTTGTCTGTTTCCGTGGAGAAAATGCAAACGGAACAGACAGAGACAAAACGTAAACAAAAGCCTTTTTACTTCTTAATTCCTTCAAAACATACAACACAAACACACACAGCAATGGAAGGAATGTAGTACTGCACTGTGTGGAAAAGTATTGTACTTTATATAGATAGCGCTGTCCCGTTTCAACTGAAATCATTACACTCACAGAATAAAAGAAAAGTCCCCTTTCTTGTAAAGAAGTTGATCTTGAATCATTAGTTTTAAAACTAGTTATAACTTGAGTTCCAAATTATAAAATGTCTACATTTTTCCCCCTATGAAATAGTGCCAGTCTTTTTGTGCTGTCATGCCAACTTCTTGTCATGTTTGGCTTGAAAATTAAGCAATGAAGTTGGCAAGAGGACAAACAGATCTAGAATCAGGCTATAGAAGGAGACAACAAATCTGGGATCAGGCTATAGAAGGAGACAACAAATCTGGGACCAGGCTACAGAAGGAGACAACAAATCTGGGAGCAGACTAGCTTTGATTATCATTGCCCTTGAAATTCCAGAATCATCAACTGTGTCATTTTGGCATGAGAATTAGTCATAGAGTCACGACTAAAATAATAGTATAAAAATACTGAAAAGGTGAAACGGCAAGGAAGACATTTCACCTCAAAATTGTAAAGAGAAGCATTTTTTTTATTTCAGTCTTCAAGGAAAATGGCCGCCCCTCCACCAGGCTTGGTGACAAACAGACTGTGTTTCTCTAGCTCGGCTCTGCGTGGGTCTGCCGTGTAGTACAACTCTCTGACGCTCTTTAGGAAAGACTCCACCTTGTCAGTGGGGACCATGGAGACAGCACAGCCCCCCCAGCCTGCTCCGGTCAGCCGGGATCCCACCGCACCAGACTGCCTGTAGCCAGAGGAAACATAATAAACATGGAGAAAGCACGGTTCTAGGAACCTAAATCCTTCAATTGCGATCTATCAATTAACAATGCAATCAAGCAAGGAAACTGCATCAACAGTTACACCATCCATTTGTCAAACACACTAGTTACAAGGTAGCCGGCGAAATCTAGTATTTTAATGGACAGGTTTGAAATTAGATTTTTTTTTAAAATCTCAAATGAGACTTAATCTCTCACGGACAGACAACGTAAATAAATATAGGCTATTTCACCGAAGGACGGCGAGATTTTATTTCTGAGTTAACGAGAGTAGAGCGAGAATAACCTGTAAATTGAAAGGTTTTAAAAACCCTTTTAATATAAAAATAAAAACTATAGTTAACATATAGAATGGAGTGGTTCTGGACTTACAGACATATCTCTACCAGCTGGTCCAGTTCTGGACAGCTGCACTCGTACAGGTCTCTGCAGCTGGCATGGCTCTGCTTCATCAGGTCTCCTAGACGCTGCACGGCGTTCGGGGCGGTGGGAGCTTCATCACACACGCTCTTGAACCGCAGGACCCGTGCCGCCTCGCCGTATACATGCCTGGCCCGCTGGTACAGCTTGAACTGGGCCACTGGGAGGAGAGGACAGGTATAGCAGGTCAAACCTGTTATTTACCTTTAATTATATGATAATGGAGGAGACAGGTCTCAAGGAGGGGCAGCGGGAAAGGCAGATGTGGAGAATTAACCTTTTTTGGAAATAACATATCCGAGCCTGGACACACAGTTTGGTTTGTATCAAAAAGGGGGAGGAGGACCTCCTCCCTGCTAGCCTACCAGTTATAATGTACTAGTTATACAGTAGTGACCTGCTAGCCTACCAGTTATAATGTACTAGTTACAGAGTAGTGACCTGCTAGCCTACCATTTATAATGTACTAGTTATACCGTAGTGACCTGCTAGCCTACCAGTTATAATGCACTAGTTATACCGTAGTGACCTGCTAGCCTACCAGTTATAATGTACTAGTTATACAGTAGTGACCTGCTAGCCTACTAGTTATAATGTACTAGTTATACAGTAGTGACCTGCTAGTCTACTAGTTATAATGTACTAGTTATACAGTAGTGACCTGCTAGCCTACTAGTTATAATGTACTAGTTATACAGTAGTGACCTGCTAGCCTACCAGTTATAATGACCTAGTTATACAGTAGTGACCTGCTAGCCTACCAGTTATAATGACCTAGTTATACAGTAGTGACCTGCTAGCCTACTAGTTATAATGTACTAGTTATACAGTAGTGACCTGCTAGCCTACTAGTTATAATGTACTAGTTATACAGTAATGACCTGCTAGCCTACCAGTTATAATGTACTAGTTATACAGGAGTGACCTGCTAGCCTACCATTTATAATGTACTAGTTACAGAGTAGTGACCTGCTAGCCAACCAGTTATAATGTACTAGTTACACAGTAGTGACCTGCTAGCCTACCAGTTATAATGACCTAGTTATACAGTAGTGACCTGCTAGCCTACCAGTTATAATGTACTAGTTATACAGTAGTGACCTGCTAGCCTACCAGTTATAATGTACTAGTTATACAGTAGTGACCTGCTAGCCTACCAGTTATAATGTACTAGTTATACAGTAGTGACCTGCTAGCCTACCAGTTATAATGTACTACTTATACAGTAGTGACCTGCTAGCCTACCAGTTATAATGTACTAGTTATACAGTAGTGACCTGCTAGCCTACCAGTTATAATGTACTAGTTACACAGTAGTGACCTGCTAGCCTACCAGTTATAATGTACTAGTTATACAGTAGTGACCTGCTAGCCTACCAGTTACAATGTACTAGTTATACAGTAGTGACCTGCTAGCCTACCAGTTATAATGTCCTAGTTATACAGTAGTGACCTGCTAGCCTACCAGTTATAATGTACTAGTTACACAGTAGTGACCTGCTAGCCTACTAGTTATAATGTACTAGTTATACAGTAGTGACCTGCAAGCCTACCAGTTACAATGTACTAGTTATACAGTAGTGACCTGCTAGCCTACTAGTTACAATGTACTAGTTATACAGTAGTGACCTGCTAGCCTACCAGTTATAATGTCCTAGTTATACAGTAGTGACCTGCTAGCCTACCAGTTATAATGTACTATTTACACAGTAGTGACCTGCTAGCCTACTAGTTATAATGTACTAGTTATACAGTAGTGACCTGCTAGCCTACCAGTTATAATGTACTAGTTATACAGTAGTGACCTGCTAGCCTACTAGTTATAATGTACTAGTTATACAGTAGTGACCTGCTAGCCTACCAGTTATAATGTACTAGTTATACAGTAGTGACCTGCTAGCCTACCAGTTATAATGTACTAGTTATACAGTAGTGACCTGCTAGCCTACCAGTTATAATGTACTAGTTATACAGTAGTGACCTGCTAGCCTACCAGTTATAATGTACTAGTTATACAGTAGTGACCTGCTAGCCTACCAGTTATAATGTACTAGTTACAGAGTAGTGACCTGCTAGCCTACCAGTTATAATGTACTAGTTATACAGTAGTGACCTGCTAGCCTACCAGTTATAATGTACTAGTTATACAGTAGTGACCTGCTAGCCTACCAGTTATAATGTACTAGTTATACAGTAGTGACCTGCTAGCCTACCAGTTATAATGTACTAGTTATACAGTAGTGACCTGCTAGCCTACCAGTTATAATGTACTAGTTATACAGTAGTGACCTGCTAGCCTACCAGTTATAATGTACTAGTTATACAGTAGTGACCTGCTAGCCTACCAGTTATAATGTACTAGTTACAGAGTAGTGACCTGCTAGCCTACCAGTTATAATGTACTAGTTATACAGTAGTGACCTGCTAGCCTACCAGTTATAATGTACTAGTTATACAGTAGTGACCTGCTAGCCTACCAGTTATAATGTACTAGTTATACAGTAGTGACCTGCTAGCCTACCAGTTATAATGTACTAGTTACACAGTAGTGACCTGCTAGCCTACCAGTTATAATGTACTAGTTACACAGTAGTGACCTGCTAGCCTACCAGTTATAATGTACTAGTTACACAGTAGTGACCTGCTAGCCTACCAGTTATAATGTACTAGTTACACAGTAGTGACCTGCTAGCCTACCAGTTATAATGTACTAGTTATACAGTAGTGACCTGCTAGCCTACCAGTTATAATGTACTAGTTATACAGTAGTGACCTGCTAGCCTACCAGTTATAATGTACTAGTTATACAGTAGTGACCTGCTAGCCTACCAGTTATAATGTACTAGTTATACAGTAGTGACCTGCTAGCCTACTAGTTATAATGTACTAGTTATACAGGAGTGACCTGCTAGCCTACTAGTTATAATGTACTAGTTATACAGTAGTGACCTGCTAGCCTACCAGTTATAATGTACTAGTTATACAGTAGTGATCAAGGGTTGGAACCGGTTCAAGGAAATGAACAGAAAACCGGAACATAATGACTTTTTTCAAGGAATGAAATGGAACAGGGAACGAAAGTGATCTATACCGTTCCGGAACAGAACTGTTATTTTAAATGAATGGGAACTGGTTAACCGGTTATTTTATGTTGCAGACATTTCCTTCTGGTCCCACAAAAAAACCTCACCAAAGCGCCTATGAAAGCCCTCACTCTGTCACTCAGGAACTTATAATTCCAGTGTCTGCATGTCAGATGAAAATCTTTACCTGTGTCTGTGCTTGTTTAGGCTACCTGCCCTTCCCCCCCTCTGAACAGGCTACTGTAGCCCCTCCCCCCTCTGAAAAACAGGCTACTGTAGCCCCTCCCCCCTCTGAAAAACAGGCTACTGTAGCCCCTCCCCCCTCTGAAGAACAGGCTACTGTAGCCCCTCCCCCCTCTGAAGAACAGGCTACTGTAGCCCCTCCCCCCTCTGAAGCACAGGCTCCTGTAGCCCCTCCCCCCTCTGAAGCACAGGCTCCTGTAGCCCCTCCCCCCTCTGAAGAACAGGCTCCTGTAGCCCCTCCCCCCTCAGCTGTCAGAGCAGCTTACCGATCACTGTACCTGTACACAGGCAATCTGTAAATAGCCCACCCAACTACCTCATCCCCATATTATTACTTACCCTCTTGTTCTTTTGCATCCCAGTATCTCTACTTGCACATCATCATCATCATCTGCACATCTATCACTCCAGTGTTAATTCTAAATTGTAATTATTTCGCCTCTAGGGCCTATTTATTGCCTTATTTATTGCCAACAACTAGCTTGTCGGCTCCGTCCGCACTGATTGGTGTAAACAACTAGCTTGTCGGCTCCGTCCGCACTGATTGGTGTAAACAACTAGCTTGTCGGCTCTGTCCGCACTGATTGGTGTAAACAACTAGCTTGCCGGCTCCGTCCGCACTGATTGGTGTAAACAACTAGCTTGTCGGCTCTGTCCTCACTGATTGGTGTAAACAACTAGCTTGTCGGCTCCGTCCGCACTGATTGGTGTAAACAACTAGCTTGTCGGCTCCGTCCTCACTGATTGGTGTAAACAACTAGCTTGCCGGCTCCGTCCGCACTGATTGGTGTAAACAACTAGTTTGTCGGCTCCGTCCGCACTGATTGGTGTAAACAACTAGCTTGCCGGCTCCGTCCGCACTGATTGGTGTAAACAACTAGCTTGCCGGCTCCGTCCGCACTGATTGGTGTAAACAACTAGTTTGTCGGCTCCGTCCGCACTGATTGGTGTAAACAACTAGCTTGCCGGCTCCGTCCGCACTGATTGGTGTAAACAACTAGCTTGTCGGCTCTGTCCGCACTGATTGGTGTAAACAACTAGCTTGCCGGCTCCGTCCGCACTGATTGGTGTAAACAACTAGCTTGCCGGCTCCGTCCGCACTGATTGGTGTAAACAACTAGCTTGCCGGCTCCGTCCGCACTGATTGGTGTAAACAACTAGTTTGTC